>NW_020622934.1:12251575-12251831 GCF_003573695.1 Papaver somniferum
CTTCGAAATCAAAATTCAAAAGCGACCAGTGCAATCCCATCCTCGTTTGATCTGTAGAGTGATTGATAGGGATTACAAGAACTTCCAGATTCTCAGGCATGTCTCGTATGAAATCAACCACAAGCTTTTGCACCTCGCTGGTGACATTATAATTGACATAGTACTGCAATTAATAATTTGTTAGAAAACAAAATTAATTAGGCTCACCTTAATCAGAAAACTAACAAGCATGTACACTACTACAGAAAACTAACAA